>NW_026739562.1:8876860-8914474 GCF_022355385.1 Mustela nigripes | reverse complement strand
TCCTATTAGCTTAGGGCTTCATCCCACCCAGGCCAAGCTTTCTCACTGTTGCTATAGCCAGCAGGTCTCCTGGTCCTTAGGGGGACGTCGTGTTTCTTCCTTCAGCCACCAGCTCCAGGGCCTGAAAAAACACGGACGGGACGCCCTCTGTCAGTGGCTGGGGACAGATCCTCTCCCGTCAGTGACGATCCAATGCAATACACAATATCTAGCCTGACGGAGGGCTCACAAGGGCCTGTGTGAATGGCGGTGGAGGAATGGGGTCTGGGAGACTCTGGAGAAGATGCTTCAGTTTGAGTTTGGAAGGATGGATAGTGGCTTGTCAGCTTGTCAGGAGGGGAGGAGTGTGACAGAGCCCTGCTTTGGGACAGCGGGCACACACTCTGCCCTCCTGGGTCCGGCAGTGTCCCTTGGGCTTGCTCAGAGGAGGAAGCGGTTTCCTTCTAGGGGCTTGAGTCAGTGCTAGGGTAGGGACAGCTGAGCCACTGCCAAGAGGCAGGAGGGGAGTGGCCGCGTGCCACTGTGTTCTCTGGCCTCCAGGGTGGTGGCTCTGGGGTTGGAATCCTCCTTGCCCTCCTCTACGGTTCTGGAGCACACTCTTACAATTGGCTGGTGGCCCGTCGGAATCCCCCATGCTGCCCCAGAGTCTGGGCTTTTTGAGGGCGGGGCTGAGCTACTCATTCCCCGGGGAGGTTTGTGGGACCTCAGTGGATGCTGTGGAACAGGATGAATGCCCTTTGTGACTGTCAGGCCCCTCACATTTGTTGCTTATTGCGTGGTTTGAGTCTGAGACCAGCCCGGGCACAGAAGACCAGGAGGCAGAATTTCCGCCTCACCCGGGAGCCGAGGCTTCCTTAGGAGATGACAGTAAAAGCACTTGTTCAAGCTTCTTGGCCAAGATCGCACTCAGGCCTCCTGGCTCCCAGTCTGCTTTTTCGGGCAAAGGGAGTCACCGGAGTGTGGCCCGGCACCCTCCGATTTGGCCTGGTCTGGTAAAGAGTCGTCTTGTTGTCCGGGGAAAGGCAGAGGGGCCCAGCATGGGCAGGTATGCTCCCCTGTCATCTGCAGCAGGGAAAGGGGGGGCCCTGGGGCCCTCTGCCCACCATCCACCCCCACCGCCGCCTGAGCCTGATCCCCAGCTGGATCGTGTGACCCGCCTGGCATTCTCCTGGCTGGAGTCTGGCGCTTCTGACAGCAGTTGCTATATTGGGGGAGCTGGGCACCGCCCTGGACGCTCCAAATCCCTGCCCTCACCCCTTGGCTTGCTTTCATCAGCTTCAAGGCAGAATCACAGTGGCAGCTTTGAGAGTTGGACATCCGGGCCCCCGAAAGTGATCTCTAGGCCCCAGGTAGGTGGAAAGAGGCTGGGTGGGGGAGGGGGTGGGTAGACTTGAGGCCCAAGGAAGAGCTTTGAAGGGGCCACCCTTTCCCCTATCCCAGCCCCTCCCGGGACCTTCCAGATCCCCCACCTGTGAAGTCCTAGCTCTGACAGTTCGCTGGGTGGTGAGGATAGCCGTGAGGCGTAAGTCCAGGGATAGGAAAGGATCTTTTCCTTTCCCCAAAAATGTACATCTGGCTTCCCTGCTTACTCCTCTGCCCTCCGCAGCACCCATCCGCCACCATTCCGTGCTGCAGGAACGCCATGGCTCCAGAGGAAGACGCTGGAGGGGAGGCCCTGGAGGGCAGTTTCTGGGAGGTGAGCAGCTGGGTCCTAGGATTGGAGGTGGCACTGAAATGCCCACCCCCTCTGCCAGCCTGGGCTCAGCCACCTGTCCCCGGGAGGAGCCCAGCCGTCAGCCCCAGCCCTGGAGGGGGCTTCTCCCCAGCGACACTGCCTTTCTCCTGTCCGCCCCAGGCTGGCAACTATAGGCGGACCGTGCAGCGGGTGGAGGATGGGCATCGGCTATGCGGGGACTTGGTCAGCTGCTTCCAGGAGCGTGCCCGCATTGAGAAGGTCTATGCCCAGCAGCTGGCTGATTGGGCCCGCAAGTGGAGGGGCACTGTGGAAAAGGGTGAGCCGGCACTTGGGCCTCCCCAGGAGCAGAGGGCCGCTGAGGGTGTGGGAGACAAGGCGAGGGAGCTTCTTTTTTGCACCTTTTATGGAAAATTTGAGGATTTCATGTATGCCTTTCCACTGAGCAGGGAAGAGCTTCCTGATTATTCTTGCAGTTGTTAAGAATAACCTAGCTGTTAAGAGTTTGCAAAGTATGGTCGTGAGTTATTTTGATACTTCTAACAGCCCGGTGGTGGAGATGATCTTGTACTACCCATTTTCTAGAGGGGAATCCAGAAGTTCAGAGAGGTTAAGTGATTTGCCTGAGGTCACACAGCTAGAAAGTGCTGAAACTTGAACCTAGGCCTTCCACTCGGGAGCTGGGGATCTTTCCATCCTAACCAAGCTCGTTCTTCCCTCTGAGGCAATAGAGTGTAGTGGTTCATGCCACAGAGTTGGGTTTGCATCTCAGCTGTAATGTTTGGGGCCGTTAACTTGTAGCTGTAATGCTTTGGGTATAAGCTTCACTTTTCCGGGCTGCTTTTTGCCTGTTAAATGTTGATTGTAACAGTTTCCATGGTGGTGGATAAGGATTCCACGAAATGTCCTATATCCACAAGTAGCCGCTGACCTCTTCCTTGTTCCTCTTCACACCCCGCCCACTGGGCCTGGCCCCCACGGCAGCACCTTGGGGTGTGGGGGGCTGGAGGGGAGGCTTGTTTCTGGCTGTGTCCCTGGCCGGGTCCCAGCCCCTCCCCCCCTCCCTGCAGGCCCCCAGTACGGCACGCTGGAGAAGGCCTGGCACGCCTTCTTCACCGCGGCCGAGAGGCTGAGCGCGCTGCACCTGGAGGTCCGCGAGAAGCTGCAGGGCCAGGACAGTGAGCGGGTGCGCGCCTGGCAGCGGGGGGCCTTCCACCGGCCTGTGCTGGGGGGCTTCCGCGAGAGCCGGGCTGCCGAGGACGGCTTCCGCAAGGCCCAGAAGCCCTGGCTCAAGAGGCTGAAGGAGGTGAGCTGGGGAAGGATCGGTCCCTTCCTGAATCCCACCTGGGCTGGGGGGGGGGGGGGGGGGGCGGGGCTCGGCGTCGCAGGGTCCACATTTGTCGCCGTGCGTGCCAGGTTGAGGCTTCCAAGAAGAGCTACCATGCTGCACGGAAGGAGGAGAAGACGGCGCAGACTCGGGAGAGCCACGCGAAGGCCGACAGCGCCGTGTCGCAGGAGCAGCTGCGCAAACTGCAGGAGCGGGTGGAACGCTGCGCCCGGGAGGCCGAGAAGGTAGCGGGAGCCCTCTCTCTCCCTGGCCCCACGCTCTGCCGCCCTCATCGTCATGGGCTACCTGCTCTCCAGACCCTCATTTAAGAGAGGAGCCAGAGAAACCTGATGCTTTCCCCGGGAAAGAAATGGTTCCGTTTCAGGCGTTGGGAGGGTCTCAGGGTTGAGGAGACCTTCCAGCTCCGTTCCTTCTGCTGTGCCTGCCCCCAACCACAAGCTCTCACATTGCCTGCCCTGCTAGAGCGCCCTGTCCTCCCGCCCTGCCTGTCCTCTGCTCAGTTTCCACCTCCTCCATGAAGCCTGTTCTGATTTCTCCCCGCTCCTCGCTCCTCGAGGTGGACCTCATCTCACCCTCCATCCTCACTCCCCAGACCCTTAAAGTGGCTGTGCCCAGGTTGTCCCCTGGCCTGTTCGGCAGCTGGGGTCTTGGATGGCCGGAGCTGGGTCTGCAGCTTAATGGCCGCTAGTGCCCGGCCAGGGGTCTCGCTCCCCGGGCCGTGCTCTGTAAATGTGAGTGGTGTCCCGAGTGGAAGCAGGTCTGGTCCTCACCAGGCCCCTCCTGCCCCACGCAGATGAAAAGCCACTACGAGCAGACACTGGCGGAGCTGCATCGCTACACCCCGCGCTACATGGAGGACATGGAGCAGGCCTTTGAGAGCTGCCAGGCGGCCGAGCGCCAGCGGCTTCTCTTCTTCAAGGATATGCTGCTCACCTTGCACCAGCACCTCGACCTCTCCAGCAGCGAGAGGTGTGGCCTGCGAGGGGGGCCTGGAGGTCTGGGGGTACAGCTGGGTCTGCTCTGTCTCTCCCAGGCTCTGGCCAGGTGGAATGAGTTTCAGGGGGGTACTGGGGCTCCGGGCTCCCCAGGTTGAAGTGGTGCCTTGGGCTTCAGGTTCCATGAACTCCACCGAGATCTGCATCAGGGCATTGAGGCAGTCAGCGATGAGGAGGATTTGCACTGGTGGCGCAGCACCCACGGGCCGGGCATGGCCATGAACTGGCCACAGTTCGAGGTCAGTGTTCCGGGCTGCCCGGGGCTGGAAGGGGCTGCGGGCTCAGCCTGGACCGCAGGAGGGAGGCTGGGGCTCCGGAGGAGGTAGGTGAAGGTCTGAATGGCTCTGGCTACCACCACAGCCTGCAACCCAGCCTGACCCTCAGCACTGTCCCCACAGGAGTGGTCCTTGGATACACAGAGGACAATTAGCAGGAAGGAGAAGGGAGGCCGGAGCCCTGATGAGGTTACTCTGACCAGCATCGTGCCCACAAGAGATGGCGCTGCACCCCCACCCCAGTCCCCGGGGTCCCCAGGGTGAGAGCCAGGAACCTGGCTGTGGGGAGGAAAAAGCTGGGCCCCTGTCCTGCCCTCTTGCCCTCTGTCTCCTTCTCTTCATTCCCCTTACACCTGAACTGGGTTGCAAATTGGTGCCAGGAGCCTCAGGCCCTGCTTAGTAGTTGTCATGATGCCAGTGTTCATGGTGGCTTAGCCTCACCCGCCGGTGCCTGCATTCGTGCTCATCTAGTGCTCATGTCCGCCCTGGGTGGTGGGAAGCGTGCCAGGCTCACGGGTACAAATGGCAGAGGTCAGACCAGGATCTTTAAGTTCTTTTCCACCTGCCTTTCCCAGGGTTCTTCCAGAGGGGGACCCTTTGTCCTGGGTCGTAGACTCTCTGACTAATGGTGGTCCTTGTGCCCTGAGCCTGCCACTGTCTGTCTCCCCTCTGTAGCGGTGGGCAGGATGAGGAGTGGTCGGACGAGGAGAACACCCGGAAGGCTGCCACCGGGGTGCGGGTGCGGGCACTCTACGACTACGCTGGCCAGGAAGCTGATGAGCTGAGCTTCCGAGCAGGTATGCAGGGACCCCTTTCCTGTTCCTTTCCAGGCTTCAGCCACCCTCCCCACTCCTTTAAAACCTGAGCAGGGGTGTGGAAAAGGGAAGCCTGATGCTTGCTTCCCAAGTCCAGTTGTCTGATTCTGCAAGGCTGCTCTGGGTCCAGACTCCAGGCATCAGAGTGTCTGCTCTGGGCCCTCTCTGATCTCTCAAAGTCACTGGCTGGGGAAGTCACCGGCTGGGGCCTGCTTGATGCATTCAGGGTCTGGGGTGGGGTGCTTGCTGACTTTGACCTTTCTTCGCCTCAGGCATGTCTCTTCTCCTAGTTGCGTTCTCCTACTACCTCCTCCCCCTCCTCAGTCCTTGACCCAGTTGCAGGATCGGGGCTGGGCCAGGGCAATGGGCAATGACGAAACCCCTTTCCCCAGGGGAGGAGCTGCTGAAGATGAGCGAGGAGGATGAGCAGGGCTGGTGCCAGGGCCAACTGCAGAGTGGTCGCATTGGTCTGTACCCGGCCAATTATGTGGAGTGTGTGGGGGCCTGACCTCCTGTGACAGCCCTTCTGCAGCATTTCTCCACCCTGCATCAGGGCCCTGCTTCTCTTGGACAGCTGGACCTGAAGGCCCTGGACCATGGTGCCCCTTGCTGCCCTTCTGTCCATTGAGGAGGGAGGAAGTCCTGGGGCCCAGGGTGGGGAGTGGCCTGCATCAAGAAAGGGACTGGTAGGGAAAGGCGGAGTCTAGGCTGAGGGGGAAGATGGGGGAGGTCAGGAGGTGACAGAAGGGCTCAGGGGTGCCCGGGCCTCTCCAGGAATGGGTGGGTCTCCCCAGGAGCTGTGGACCCAGTTCCTGGTCTCAGTGTTTTGGGGTTCCTGGGGTGGTCTTAGGGTGAGTGTAGTTCTGGGCTAGCGGCACTCTTTTGTTGTTTATTCTAGTGTGTATTAAACTTGGAGAAAAAACCCAACACCGTCAGGCTTGTGTGCATCTTTTCTGATAGTCCACCTTTGTCAGGCTGCAGAAAGCATCTGGAGAGAGGCACTCCAGAGCGGGGAGGTCTGTGGGCCTAGAGTGTGTCATGGGCAAAGGTTGGCCAGTTTGGTTATCTGCTCTGGCTGGTATCTGCTCTGGGGACCTTAATCTGGGGTGGGAGGTACTCAAGGTTGGGCCTGGAGTGAGCCCGCCAAGGTTGGTGGCTGGGTACTGAGTTCTGGGCCGGACAGGAGCCCAGCCCGTTTGTCTTCCCGTTCAGGCCGGTGAGATCCCGAGTGCAGGGTAGAACTGTTAATCATTACTCATGCATCGGGAACTTGCCCCAGCCGCGGCCCCTGGCCACCTGCCCTCAGCCTCGCAGCCGTGGCCTTCTGGGAGGTTGCGCCACCTGCCGGGGGTGGCAGGGCGTCCGGTGGCGGTCGCGCGAGGTTTGGGTCCGCCGACGAGCCGTCGCTCCGCCCTGGTTGCGGATTGGCCCCGGCGTGTCGCGGCGTGGGTCCCGCGACCATTGTAGAGACGGCGGCGGCCGCCGGCTCCGCTCCGGTTCCGCCGCTGCTCATTGGTCCAGATCTTGGACAGATCGCCCCACCCCCGGCTGGCGAGGGCGCTGTGGGCGCCCCCTCGGTGCCCCGCCTTCCGCGCTGCGGATTGGCCCGCGACAGGACCCGTCGGTCGCGCTGGTGTCTGGGAAGGAGAGAAAATGGCGGCGGAACCGAGCAAGACCGAAATCCAGACTCTTTTCAAGCGGCTTCGCGGAATTCCGACCAACAAGGTGCGCGAGCGGGAGGCGCGTGGGGTCCGGCGCTAGCGGGGAGGGATTTTCCTGTCTCCCCTGGGGCGTGAGGGAGGGAGAGGGGCGGACGTGGGCTGTTTACCTGGCGTGTCTGCATCCGGCCTCGACTCGGGGCCCCTAACCATTGGCTTATCGCCTCCTTCACCCAGGCCTGCTTCGACTGTGGCGCCAAGAATCCGAGTTGGGCCAGCATCACGTATGGTGTTTTCTTGTGCATTGACTGTTCCGGGGTGCACCGCTCCCTGGGCGTCCATCTCAGCTTCATCAGGTGGGGTCTTCTTGCGGCTACTGTGCTTACCTGGCCGGCCAGGGCTGTGGGCTTAGTAAGGGAGAGTCGCTGCCTCGATTGGACCGCTTGGCCAGGGAGGGGTCCAGTGGCTGCCCACGGGAGGGAGCCTTCTGGGTGGGCCCCTTGCCACATAGGCGGCTTGTGTCCGCGTATAGGTTAAAATTTCCTTCTTTCCTGTTGGTTAAACTTGACACTCCGAGTATTAGTTTCAGGGAAAAGTTAGCTGCATTGATCTTGTTGCTGATCAGTTTGGTCGAGTATGTCTGGAGCAAGACTATGAACTATGAACGTCCTTAAGGGGAAAGCCAAATCCAAGCTTGAGCGCTTGAGAATTCGATCTCCTTTCGGATCTGGACAATAATTACTACTCTTTTGACTAGATAATTGAAGAGCAAACCTTTCATGGACCAGGTAAAGTGGAGGAAATAGGGTGGTGGCTGATTAATGTTTCCTGGGCGCCTACTGCAGCCCGAGGCCAGATGACAGGTATGCGTCTGCCAGGAAGCGTCTCCTGGTATCTCCTGGTGGGTGACATGCAGCCCTTGCACACAGGTCCACAGAGTTGGATTCCAACTGGAACTGGTTCCAGCTGAGGTGTATGCAGGTCGGCGGAAATGCCAATGCGGTAAAGCTCCTTCTTACCATCCTCCCCACCCCCATTCTTCTGCTTGGGTTCTAACTTTACAGTGTCTTCCTAGGAGGCCCTGTCATTATCTCTTTTCAGAGGATTTTCTGGTCTGTAGCAACACTGTACACTATTCTCTAAACCTGGAAATTGGTTTTTCTCAACTGGGCTTCGGATTCAAACTGAACTGGACAGATGTTCTTGGGGAGAGGCTAAATGAGTAGTTGGGGCCTCCACAGTCATCCAGATCTCGTGAGCCTGGATGAAGGATGGGCAAGGGGGGGATGGCATGCTGTCTGCAGGCAGGGCCGAGTGAGGGCTGAGGTGCAGTCAGCTCTCAGAGAATGGGAGGCTGTTTTTTCACAGGCATTGCTGGGGATCTTTGCCTCTGTGAAGAACTGCTGGTGTCAGTAGGGTGTATTTTATCATATGTAAATATTAACCCTCTATTACAAGGGGGGCCTCTTTTGCTCTGGGGAATCACCTGTAGCATGCACTCCTCTCTTCCTTGCTCTCCAGACAGCTTTCTTCCGCCAACATGGATGTACAGCCAGTGATGCCAACACGAAATATAATAGCCGAGCGGCCCAGATGTACCGGGAAAAGATCCGGCAGCTGGGGAGTGCAGCCCTGGCGAGGCATGGCACTGATGTAAGTGCCTGTTCCCCAGGGCGGGGGTAGTGGGGTGAGTGGGAATATTCAGGGCCCTGTGTTTCAAGGCTGTCCTCTTCCTTCTAGCTTTGGATAGACAATATGAGTAATGCTGCCAGTCACTCCCCGGAGAAGAAGGACTCTGATTTCTTCACGGAACACTCTCAAGTGAGTGCCCACAAGGAGTATTTCACATGGTTGTTGCTGGCAGGTGGCTTACTTACCAGGCCAATGCCTTCTGTGATCATGTGGCATGGAGTCCATTCACTTGGTATGAGACCTCAGGAGGGAGTGTCTGCGGCCCACTGCTGGGTAGACCCAGACGTTTCCTCCTCCTATAAGTAGGTGTGCACTGTGCCCATCCTTAGGAATGGACCCCTATAAACTGGGATAGTAGGGAGGAAGAGAAGCTTTTTGAAAGCTCAGGAGGTGTCAGGAGCTCCAGACAACTTTTCCTGGGTTCTTCCTGTGGTTGGGGACAATGAAAGGATTCCCTCCCAGCAGCCCACCTGTGGCAGGAGGTTTCCTGTCTACTGGCATTGGGTGCTGAATTCAGATTCTTAGTTTGATTTCCTGCTCCTTTTCTTAGCATTTCTAGGATGGTGGCTAAGTCATTTAACCCGTCAAAACCTGTGACTCTAAAAGAGCTCTATCTGCTGCACAGGGTTTGTCCTTATTAAGTGTATTTATATGTGAAAGGCCTTTAGACTTGTGCTTGGCAGGTGGTAAGTGCCCAATAGTTGTTAGTTGTTGTGAAATTAGGGCAATGAACTCTGGCTCTAAGTGAGTCCTGGAGGCTGGAGGTAGCTGTGAATTTCTGGTTTCTTTCTTCCATTGGCAATAGCAGCTATGCTTTTACTCACTGGCCTCCAGTCTTCTTTTCGTATGGGCTTGAGGAGCGCCTCGTCCCCACAAGGTACCTATGGGTTCTTGGCACTCCTTGTCAGGAGGAGTGGCTCATTCAAGCTTCTGTGATCTGGCTTGTTTTTCAGCCCCCTGCCTGGAAAGTACCAGCCCCAGACCCAGCAGAGACGCAGCAGCTAGCCCCTTCTGCAGAGATCAGTAGCCTGGCACGTGAGTTCAGTCCAGATTTCAACCAGGTGCCCTGGCATTGGTAGAGGACTTGGGCCTAGGAAGGGGACATCGGACCAAGAGGATTGGAATGTGTGTGGGGGGGGTGTTCCTGTGTTTCTCGGTGGGTTAAGATTCTTCTCAGTCTCTTGGAGGACGTAGTGGGCGTTCCCTACTCATCCCTGTCACCTCCTGTAAGGGAAAGTCACCGCAAGCGTTGTGCTTTACACCTAACTCCCACCATTGCATCCACAGAGCCGGAACAGGGCCCCAACATGGACCTGCTTGGCACCTCACCCAAAGCCTCTCTGGGTCAGTATGCCGCCTGGCAGGTGCAGGGTGACTGGGAGAGGGTGGGCCTCCAGGACTCTTTTCGGGTTTGTTCTTGCCTGGTCGTGTGGACTGAGGTCATGAGATTGAGCATCTGACCTCTCGGGAGTGGGGACTGGGACTGGGTTTGTGGCTGCAGCATTAGGTGCAAGGACTTTGAGTTGATAAAGTGGGTAGCTGGTGGACAAGACCTGGGGTCTGCCTCCGAATGTGGAGCTGGGTCTAGCCGAAGTGTGGGGAGGCCAGTATGAGACTGGACACCTAACCCTGGAGTCTGAGGGCAGATTGGCGTATCTGGTCCGTTTCATGGGACGGGCATGCAGCTCTCACACCTGGAGGCAACACTGTCCTTTCTCAGCCTGTCTCTGGCCTTTCGGTTCTTTTATTACTTTCCTTAGTGTTCTTTAGTTTTGGCTCAGCATTAGAACAGTGTTTGCTGACCTTGGTGGTTCTGTTGACCCTTGGGGGTTGGGGCAGGAGCCTAGCAAATGACTAAAACTGAGCCCATGCGAAGGCTGGCATGGTTTGGTCTGAAGTGAGGCTCTTAAGAGGCCTCTGTGGAGAACTTTGGCCTCTGGGCTCAGGAGCTGTATTGAGGCTCTGGGGTGGACCCCTTGTTAGTCATAAGTCTTTCTCTCTAGAGTCCATGTGTCTGTCACCTAAAGGGGCCCTTCCTGCCAGAGGTAACCAACAGCTGCTTGGGGAGCCCAGCCCCTTGCATGTCAGCTCCCTGCTATAGGAGCTGAGGCTGGTATTTAACCAGCCTGCCTAACCCTGCCTAGCGGTCCTCGTGTTGGTTCAGGGACTGTGACAGTCTCTGGTGCTTTGGGTCTAGATTCTTATCTCAGTGTGCTGGGAGTTGGGAGCCTCGCCTAACTTTGTCTGTCTGTCCTTGGCTTGGACTCTGCCAGTGCCATTGGTTGGGGCTGGTGGGTGGCAAGCAGCCTTGCCTTCCTCTGCCTGAAGCAGTTCTTTGTAGAAGCTCTTGCCCAGAAGCTGCACAGTGTGGACTCCACAGAGCCGCCACCTCTGACCTCCCTTTGTCTTCACTCATGCCCCATCTTCTTTCTTACACAGAACCGAGAACCTCCCTCATTGGCAAGAAGAAGCCAGCAGGAGCTAAGAAAGGGGTAGGTGGAGAGAGGCAGTGTGGTGGTGGTTAGGAGCTAGTGCTAGACAACCTGGATGCACCCCTGACCCTGCCGCTTATTGGCTCTGTGACTTTGGCAGATGTACTTTTATGAACCCTGACTATGAAAGGGCTGTCCAGATGCTTCTCTTTAAGGGGGCCCAGGGAAGAGTCAGTGTGATTGTGCGCATCAGGGGCCTGGCACAGACCGGTCCTGGTCAGCATTACCTGCTGTTCGCAGGCCCTGAGGCCTCTGCTGTGCACAGGGAGAGCCACCTTGTGCCCAACTCCAGCAGAGCCGCTGTTCTCCTTCTTGAGCATGCCGGCTGGGCTCCCTGTTCTTTTACCCTAATTGTTAAGAAGGAATGCTTCCTTTGGTGGTATGGCTAGAGGACCCATGCTTGGGAGGGAGCAGAAGAGTTGTGGTTGTTGGCAAGGCCTCCCTCCCATCCTTCTCCTCCCAGCTGGGTGCCAAGAAAGGCCTCGGGGCCCAGAAGGTGAGCAGCCAGAGCTTCAGTGAGATCGAGCGGCAGGCCCAGGTGGCAGAGAAGCTCCGTGAGCAGCAGGCAGCTGATGCCAAGAAGCAGGCCGAGGAGTCCATGTGAGCGTTCCCCAAGCGGCCTCAGCTCACGGGGATTGGGTGGCTGGTGGGACGGTGAGGACGTGAGCCGGCCTCTGACACGTTTATTCCTCCCAAGGGTTGCCTCTATGCGCCTGGCCTACCAGGAGCTCCAAATTGACCGTAAGAAGGAGGAGAAGAAGCTACAGAATCTGGAAGGGAAGAAGCGAGAACAGGCAGAGAGGTTGGGCATGGGCTTGGTGTCCCGCAGGTGAGACTTAGCTCTGGGGTGTGGCAGAGAAATGTCACCGTTCTCCTGGGAGCCACTGCAAATTCTTCCCAGCAGTTTGGGTTTTGAGGCTCAGTCTTCCCCGAGGCTAAACAGATAGATGGCTTTGCTAATTGTCTGAAAGTGCCTAGTATAGTGCTTGTCACAGAGTAGGTCTGTGCTCATTGTGTTTGTCAAATGAAAGAAATAGAATTGGGTGCTTTTTCGATACTCCCAAGAGGGTAGGATGATGTTGCTTAATGGGGTACTGACAGCACTTTGGTGGGACGTTTCCTTATTTTTTATGAGTTTTTAAGACTTTATTTTTTAAGACTTCCCTGAGAATTGCAAGGCTCTTAGCATCCCTAATCCTTGTCCACTAAACACCATTGCTGCCAGGCACGATAACACCGAGAAATGCCCCTAGACAAATGCTCTTTGCGTCAACAATATTCTTCCTGTTTCAGGACCACTGGGCTTATGTTGCTGTGGTTTTCTTAAAAACAAAGCAAGGACTACAAACCAGTTCTCTTACCCATTTTGTTTGCTCTGCACTAAGAGCTTGCATCTAGAGATTTCAGTGGTACTAGACTTTTGATCTCTCTTAAAAGCCAGAATGTGGGACAGCACCGGGCCCTGGGGCTGCTGTCCGGTCTCCCGGTGAAGAGGCAGCGTTGGGCGAGTGGTGCTAATTCTTGGTGCCTCGCTCTCCTCCTGTGTCTTCCTCCACAGAGGCATCTTAAGGATTAATTTCACTTAAACTCATTACAAAATATCTACAGCTTTCAGCTGGCAGAACCCTGAAGATGAATGTTGTACAGTAGGGTTTTAAGTAGGGTAGTCTGGATTTAAGTTAAAGATTCTATTGCATTGCAAAAAAAAGAGAACTAAAGTCCTTTCTGGGCTTAAAATGTGATGTTTCCCTGATTAGCTGTGTGTTATACAAGCAGCACATGGAAGGAAATGGAGTTACTTAAATCCAGCTGGCACGTGCTCTGAAAAGATTAAGCAGAAATAGCCAGCCTTATCTTCTTTCAGAGAAGTAGAGGATAAAGGCACAAAATACTGAATTTGGAATCAATAGTTCTGTGTTCAGCCTCTAGTTGTGCCAGTTATAAGATGTGTGGGCTTTAGGCAAGTTGCTGAGCTGCTCGGAGTCCATTTTCTCACCTGCAGAAAGACATAGTAATACCTTCTGCGCGGCGGTGCCGCACTTCAGTAAATCAGACCACTGGCGGAGCTCACAAGCTCACTATCGCCAGGATTGCCGTCCAGTATTCTGTTTTTAAGGGAGATCGAAAGTCTAGAATTCGTCTTTGATTCCACTAGACTCCGTTTCCTGGTTCTGGGGCATTTGTGCATCTTTTCCGTGTGGACATGTCAATCTTGGCAAACGATGTGGCCCGCGGTGCAGCAAGCCTGTTGAGTTGTTTTTAAGGACTGAGAGCACTACTGTTTGATGCACGTCATTAAAGTAAGAGGCGGACGAACAGTCCTTTGCCAGGGAAGGCCTGCTTTGAGAGAATAGCCGACGTGCGGACAGTCAAGGGTGTCCTCTGGCTGTGCGTGGCCCCGAGCGCTCCCTGCGGGGTCTGGCCCAGCCTGGGGCTCAGGCCCGGGGAGAGGACTCTCCAGTGGTGCACCGCCGCTCACAGCTGCTCTTGGGCGGCTCTGCTTGTCCCCACAGCTCCGTCTCTCACTCGGTGCTGTCTGAGATGCAGGTGATCGAGCAGGAAACGCCCGTGAGTGCAAAATCCTCCCGCTCGCAGCTCGACTTGTTTGATGATGTTGGTACTTTCGCCTCTGGACCCCCGAAGTAAGGCTGTTGTTGGGGTGCAGACTTGGCCACCATGTTCCTCATCAAACTTTTCTGAGCCACTCTTCCGACTCACCAGGTACAAGGACAACCCCTTCTCCTTGGGGGAAAGTTTCAGTTCCCGGTGGGATTCGGATGCCGCCTGGGGCATGGACCGGACGGAGGAGAAGAAGCCAGAAGTGACCATCTCCAGCATCCGGCCTCTTTCAGAAAGGTGGAGTGGGCTAGGGCAGCACCGCCCAGCAGGATTTTCCTGGGACGGGAATGTGCTGTGTACCTGCTCTCTGCCAGGTGGCGGGGTCGGGGAGGCTCCTGAGCTCTTCACCCGTGGCTGGTGCGGCTGAGGAGCTGGGTTTTTAATTTAATATTAGTAAGTTTAGCCACTTGTGGCTGGTGGCTGTCAGGTGGTACGGGAATCAGGCTTTGGTTTGAGCTGTGCTTTGTCGTCACAGAAGGCTTAGCAGCTTCTTTAGTTCAGGGTCTGTTTCTCTGGTGTGAGGGTCCTGATTTTATGCTTTAATCCTGACCACCCGGATTTATGGGTCTCTGGTCACCATGTTACTTTTTTTTTTCTTTTTTCTTTTTAAGCTTATTATAATCTGGGCAAGATTTAACTGATGAATGGCTTGCAAATCATTTGTAAAATAGGGACATAAGTAGTGACTTCACAGGGTCCCTGGAAGAATTAAATGTAACGAAACTTACAAAGCACCTAGGCCAGGGTCTGTGCATGTCAGTGGGAGATGGGAGTGACCAGACACTTATGTCCACACTGGGAGGCTTTTGAGGGTGAAAATGCCAGAAGAGTAGGTATAAACTCAGATGGACAGAGTCATATGGTCACCCTAGTGTTAGGTCAGTCGTCATTTGGAGGAGACTGGCAGTAGTGATGTATCGATGTCCTAGACTTTGATGACGCTCTAGAAGTTTGGGGCAGAAGATTGGTCCCCTCTAAACTGCATGTCTGTGCGGCCTGGCAGAGGCACCATAAGCTCTCTTGTGCCCCGGCTTCAGTGTGGGGAAGAGAGGGATCTCGTCCAGGAAAGAGGGTCCATGAGTCCCAGGGCCACAGCCAGATGGGGCCACAGTGAGCAGCGCGGGAGGCCACTGGCACTGTTTGCAGTCTCTGTTAGTAATGGGATTAGTACGACTGGGCTCCAATGGTAATGGGAAGGATCAGAGGTATCCCACATCCACCCCGCAGAGTCACAAACAGAAGGGAGGTGGAAAGCCGGAGCTCAGGCCTCGAGTCCAGCGAAGCGCGCCAGAAATTTGCAGGAGCCAAAGCCATCTCATCGGACATGTTCTTCGGGAGGGAGGTGGATGCTGAGGTAAGTGGAGTTGTTGGTTCTGAGCCTGGAGGCAGCAGGTGGGGTGGGAGCTTCCTACTTGTGGTTGCTTTGGGCTTTAGCACCGAGTGGTCTCGGCGGATAAGGAGTTTTTGAGTCTTCGGCCAAAACATTCCCTAGGCCTTCCTCTTTCCTCACCACAGCACGAAGCCCGGTCTCGACTCCAGCAGCTCTCAGGAAGCAGTGCCATCAGCTCTTCTGACCTCTTTGGGGACGTGGATGGGACTCATGGAGCAGGTAGGGCTGCACGGGTAAGGTGCACACTGGGCCTGGCCCGTGAGCGGGACTGGAAGGGCCTGTGGGCTGGGAAGTGCTGCCCTCAGGGCTCTAAGCCCCCCTTTCCCTTGCCTTTACAGGTAGCGTATCTTTGGGCAACGTGCTCCCCACGGCGGACATTGCCCAGTTTAAGCAGGGTGTCAAGTCTGTGGCCGGGAAGATGGCTGTGCTGGCCAATGGTGTGATGAACTCTTTGCAGGTGAGGCTGGGGCTCTTGGGCCTGTGGCAGGAGGGTAAAGCCACAGAGAGTCGTCCTGGGAGGTTGGCCTTTACCACTTTCAGACACTGCGGCTGGCCAGCTCCTGAGCCCAAAAAAGAGTTTTTTCTTTTCCTGGAGGGGCAGCTTCTCTCCTTTGAGCTGGGTGCCGGGCCTGGGCCGCTCCCTGAGAGGATGCCGTGCCTGCACTGGTTTCTCCGGCCTTGTCACCTTCCCCTTCTTTCTCCTGCCTCCCCAGCTTCAAGATCAGGCAGGGCTTCCCCCTTGGGATCTGGCCACAGCCCCTTCCCTGAGTCACAGAGATCTCTCTGCCCTAGTGAGATTGGAGCGCGATCCCCGGGGTACCCTAGTCCTGCCAGAGTGGTGGGGGTGCTGCTGCCAGCGAGGGGCTTGGACTTTGTTTTCTTCTTCCCCCATGTCCAGGATCGCTATGGTTCCTACTGATCCAGGCGCCACGGCTCAAGCATATGGTGGCAATAGCTGCAAAACCCCCATGATTCCAAGGCCAGGGGCGCTTGCCTTGTGGAAGCTGGGGAGGAATTGTTACTTTATGTGTTGTGTGTGAGTTGGGTGGCTTTTGAGTATCTCGGGTGAGTGGGGATGGGCAGTTCCAGCCTTGACCTCTGCCTGTAGACTGAGCCCTCTAATTCTCCTCCCCTCACACCACCTGGCCCATGTGCTAGACACTGTCCTTTGATCCTGCCCCCCCCCCCCCCCCCCCCCCCCCCCCCCCCCCCCCCGGTGCCCCCCCCCCCCTTTTGCCCCCCCCCCCCCCCCCCCAAACCAAGCTGCTGCTCCCTTGTCTGGCCACGCTGGGAGCGAGGGGAGGAGTTCCCTCAGGCGAACTTCTGCTGGGTCCATCCCTCCCCCAAGTAGGGAAAGTGAGACATATAAGGCTTTTTTGCCAGCTCTAGGATCCTTCCAGGTTGTCCGGGGTTTGGCCCCCCTCCTCTGGAACCCATGGGCAGGTCTAGAAAGAGTTCTGTTGTGGACCAGCCCCCAGGGGAGGGAGGCTCTGGACTTGCTGCTCTTGCTGCTCCAGTGGCCTCTTCTGCTGCCAGGAGATGGCAGGGGAGGGGAAGGACCTTCGTCCGGGCCTTATTAAGGGCTAGAAACTTGACCCAGTACCTAAAGGTTTTACTTGGGATCAGACTGGAGGCCCGAGTGGTCGTGTCCTGTCTCACCACCCCTTTTTACAGTGATCACTTGAGGGATGCTGCTCCTGAGTGTCTCGGAGTCCTTCCATCCCACCCGGTGTGGAGCACAGGCCCCTCTGTCCCTTCTTCCCCTGCTTGGTGGCCATGCTGGGTCTCATCTGCCCTGTGCCCTGCTCTGGATGCTGTGAGTGTAATGCTGGCCAAGGAACCAGAGGGCATGAGGGACAGAAGCAGGCTTTGGGGGCTCAGCTTTCTTCTGTATCATCCTGGTCTTAAGGGGGGCCTGGACAGCATCCCCCCTAGTGAGAGCGTGAGAAACCGAAAGAATTGCAGGCCTTGTCCCCTGGCCGTGCACTGTGTCATCCCCGGTGCCCTCTCCCCCTGCTGTGCTGCCTGTTTGGGCCCACCCTGCCCACTGGGGGACAGGGGATGGGCTCCTAAGCCACACAGACCATTCTTCCCTTGCCCCCTCCCCCAAAGGGACTTGACTTTCTTTCTGGACTGTTTGTATTGAAACGGAGTGGTGTCAAATAAATCCTTGGCAGGGCCCTGGGCCGCTCTTGGTCTGAGTGAAGTCGTGTCCTTTCTGGATCCCGTCTCCCTGCCCAGTGCAGGCCCCTGGCTCACTCTCTGGGCTCCCACCGACATGGGTAGGGCGATGGTGCTGAAGCGGAGGGCATGCTCTCCGGGGCCTCCAGCTTGTCTCTTCTCTGAAAACCAAAGGCCCCTGGCTCCTCGGCCCTGTGCTGCCGCGAGGTCCAGTGCAGCCTCGACCTCACCACCCTGTTGCACGCGGAGGAAAGAGCTGGTATTAGTTGGCCATTTGACTCCTCCAGTGAGCCGTACTGCTGTGGGCAGGCGAGCAGCCGAGCAGCCCCGCACCTCACCCCAACAGGAGGCTTGACTGGGGTGTGTGTCTCAGGGGAGTTTAAAGACTAATGAAATCTCCAGCCTTAATGGAACCCTTTTAAATCTAGGGAGAAAAGAATGTGTGTGTAGAACTCCCAAGCTTGGTAATCTGTTCCCCCAGTAGAGGCCTCTGGAGTATATCTGCTACCTTAGGGGTCCTCAGGGTACAGGGATAAACCATTGATCTGGGAGACAGGATTAGAAAAGAGGGGCCATGGGCTTTAAGCCCTCGATTTCCAAAGTGCGGGTCTGGGCCTTCCAGCTCTGGAATCACCTGGAGTGTTGATAATCCAGATTTCTGTGCCTGCCCCCGCCACCCCAAGCCAGAACTTGGTCACTTGTATCGTAAACCAGCTCCCCAGGTGATTGCGATGCCCACCGGGATCTCTATACCACTGTCAGTCAGCCGGCAGCTGGAGTTGATGGTGGGCCTGGGGAGTTTCCAGGGCTTGGGGCTTCAGTGGGACTGGAGATCCCAGTCCCCGGCCTGGCTCTGCAGGCCTTGGGGAGCCAGTTCCTGAAACTGTCGGGGAGGGGGGGGGCTGGTCTGGGCAGAGAGGAGACCAGGAGAATGTGTGTGCCCAGTGTGGTGACCCCCATCCTAGGAGGCAGCCTGTTCTGCTTGGGTCTCTGGGTGGCTTTTACTTTCTGGACGACCCCTGGCCCATTCAAGGAAGTTGAAGACCACCAGTCTTTACCTTCCTCCAGTCTTGGCTGGAAGCTTCTCTTCCTCAGGCCTGTCATTCACAGCCGCATCCCCGTTGTCCCAACCCTGAGCAGGGGCTTAGCAAACATTTTAAAGAAACTCTGGCTAGAAGACTGCAGTGCTAACTGTATGAGGCCAGGGTCTTCAGAGTTACGAACCTGGCCTTGAACCCCCTGAACTTGTTTTCTGAAGGCCCATTCCAGCTGAGAGCACCTTTGAAAGGTTGCTGGCCTGTGCAGGAGGGGAGTCCCTCTTGGCTCATTATCTGATGCTGGTGTCCAGGCTTGAGTGGCCCCCCGGCCCCCACCTCCCAGTCCTGCCAGAAGAGCCGGGACTCGGCACCAAAAGTGCAAACTCGCCCCTTCCCTTCACCCCCTCCCCAGTCTAGTGGCTTTAGATTCACCACTTATCAGATACAAGGGACTTTATTCATTTAACATGTTGAACTGTTAGACACAGAGGGGGCTCGGAGCAGTTTTTGGAAGTGGACTTGTCTTCTTGCAGCCCTTCATCCTATCGTGCCAGTGGCTCTTCCTCCAGCAGAAGGCCACCATGTGTATGTCCACCCTACACGTGCACCACAGGTGGCGCCCTTGGCCATACGAGGTCCTGCACCGTTATTCATGGTCTCCCCTGCCCAAGGTTGCTATGAGAAGAGCACCCTTACGTGGTGGGGACTGTCAGCAAAAGTCACTTTCCTGATGGCCTCTGCTCAGTCTGCTGTCAGCTTGGGTCGTGACTAAAGTGCAGAGGCTGACAGGGCCAAGGAGAGTAGACTGTTACTTTTCAGGGTCCCTGCTTGACTTGGCAGATGATACTGGAACCCCTCTGGCTGGTCTCTGGGCTTGGGCTGTTATTCAGGCTTTTCGCCAGCAGAGGGCAGCATGGCATGGGGGTGGGGGAGGAGGTTGGGTGGGAGTCCCAAGGGCTGGGTGGGAGCTGGAAACAGGTGCTGTGGATAGGACCCTTCAGATGCCTCAAGTCTCAGACTCGTCCGTCTCTTCAGTGGAGCCATCGCTCTCTGCTTCCACCTTGCGGCCGTGATGGAGGGGTCTCCAGGGAGAGCCAACCCGGGGAGGGGTCCGGGAAGGCAGGCAGCCGGCCTCTGGGTTGGCAGTGGCCGAGTTGACCAGGCCTGGGATCTGGGCCAGCCTGAAGGAGGGAAGAAGCCCAGAGGGCAGCTGGGGGCCTCCTGTCTAAAGACCTGGACCTCCACGTTCGCTCTTGCATTTGGATGAAACCATGGGCTCTATTCCCAAAGGACTCAGAGAGAGCACCTCAGGCCTCTGCTGGAGCCCAGACCCCTGACTGACTGGCGTGTTGCACACATTTTGCTGTGTGACCCAGAACAAGGCATGGCCATGTTCAAGGGACAGATGGCCTCCCCCACAAGGGGGCAGCATTTCCCCACTTGACACTTACAGCCGTTCTAGCTCCTCATCCATGGCTGGGTCGTGCATCAGGTCCCCTTTGTCAGGCAAAGCTCCTGCGAAATAATCGGGGGCCACAGAAGTAATCTGAGTGTCTTTCAGGCAGGCTCCGGTCAGACAGTTCCCAGCAGGGGGCCCTCACCTTCAGGTCTACCTGCCTTGCTGACCCTGGGAGGGCTCATCTAAAAGATCTGAGAAGTGCTCTTTCTAGAATTTTTTTTAAAATTTGAGCACAGTGGACATGGAATGTCTATTAGTTTCTGGGGTTCACCATCTCCATTTCTTATGCTGAGCTCACCACGAGGGCAGCTACCATCTGTCACCACACAACGTTATTACAGTGTCATTGATGATAATCTCTGTGCTGTGCCTTTTATTCCCATGACTTGTTCAAGGGAAAGAGCTCTTAAGAGAAGTTTTAATTTAAGAGAACTGTTACGGGGGCAGGAAGTTGTGGCTACTGCTAGATAAATTTAGTGAACTCACGCCTACCCTCTTCAGGTTGGGGCAGGAACCACAACTATGAGACGTCCCCACACCTCAAGGTCACTGTACACACAGGGCTGTCCCCTTCCAGGACTGGGTGGTGGGTTGTAGGCTGGTGCTGGTGGCTCAGTTCCTTCCTTGAGGCCCCAGGTACTGGGGGCCAGAGATACAGAGTATGTCCAGCTAATCCCCCAAATCAGAAATTAGCCAGTTTTGTGTCCCCCCAGATCAGAGGGAGCCCACTTCAGAGAGAGTATGGTCAAAAATGCTGCCTCAGCTCCTCAGAGGCTCTGAGCAGCGAGAAGAGCAGGCTGGGTCAGAACCGGACCGAACTCTTCTGCGTGGCCAGGAGCCGCCAGGCCGGGAGCAGCCCCTGTCTGCCCGGCCATGACTCTCTGAGCTGGTTTTCTCAGCTACAGACTAAACCCTGTCTGCCCGGCCATGACTCTCTCTGAGCTGGTTTTCTCAGCTACAGACTAAAGGGAAAAGGCAAGAGGGGGTGGTCTGGATTCTCACTGGAGCTGATAACAGTGGAGGGCAGGTGGAGCTGAGGTCTGCAGGTTGTTGAGGGAGAAGCTTGCTCGTGGTCAGAATGTCGCTCTGGCAGCTAGCAGTGCTGTCTGTAGAAAGCCTCAATCTTAAACTTACCCATGTGGCTTTAGTTCAAGTCCCTGCTTTTCCAAAGCATCCCAGATGATGCCTCCTGGCCCGCTTTTGCTGTTAGTGGTTTTCAAACTACATTCCCCGAGCCGCCTCATTTTGTGTGCGTGCGTGCGTGTGTGTGTGAGTGCCTTGAGGACTAAGGGAACAGGGCAACCCCTCTCCACAGCTGGCTGTGCCCCGAGTATCTCAAGACGGCTTTCCTCACACTGGAGATGCGGGGGAGGGCAGATGCCCCATCTCCCACTCGACCCAGCAGCAAGAAAAGTGGTGGACGGAGTGATCGCCCTTTTTAAAACCCTAGAAAAAGTGAGGGCACGAGGTTGTCCCGGCTTGATCCTGTACTAGTTGCTTTTCCTTTTCCTTCCTATGTGCTGACTGGTGGAAGGGGAGGGAGGGGGCTGAGTTACCCCGGTGTGAAAGGAAACATAAGCCAGTCCCACCCGTTGCCCCCTCACTCCTGACTTCTCACTCCTGTTGGCCTTTCTACTCCGGTCCAGTCAGCACCCTGGGCCACCAGCATCACTTAGTTCAGGGGTCCCTAGAACTGTGCACACCCAGAGCATCAGTTCAGCAAAAGGACGCTGCTAGGCAGCCTGGTGCCTCAGTGGGTCTCAGTCAGTCCTGCTGGGGCTTGCACTCCTGCGTGCATCCCCAGCAGGCTTTGTATCAGGAAAGACCTAAAGCAACTTGGCCTACTGCGGTTAGCATTTAAAAATGTTCAGTTTCCTTCCCTGACGTCCTTCTCTCCCCTGGCAGAAGGAAGGGGAGGCTATGTGTGCTTTGGGACTCCGGAAACAGCACACCCGGATACCTCTGGAAGAGGAAGACAAATAACCCTTCCAGCTCCGCAGGGGGCTCTTCCCATGGGGCAGCAGCAGGTGTGAGAGGGAGAAGAGCAGCGTGGGCGGAGAAGGCCGACCAGTAGGAAGAAACGACAGACAGGAAAAACTGGGCCAGCGCAGGCCTCTCCCCCTATTTTTTGCTCCTTTTCAGATTAATCATTTTTGTCCCCAGCTGGGAAAAAAGGCTGCCTCAGACACACCTTTGCCCTGCTTACAAATGGGATTCAGGTTTCTTTGATATATAATCTCCAAAGCCACTGAGTAAATAGCCCTGTGTCTGCCCAACCTGCAGGCCACTCCCCAGAGCAGAGCTGGGGATTCTATGGGGAGGGGCTGGGCACACCCCTGCCACAGAGAGGCTGCTTCATGTTGGGGCAGGGACTTGGGTGGGGAAGGCTGTCCCTTCCCACCGGAGTGTGAGAGGCCCAGGAGGGCACGGTCTCTGTTGTGCACGTTCTGGCTCCCCAGGCCTCCGAGGCTGACCTGAGAAGTCAGGGCGGAGATGGTGATGCCCCCTCCTGCATGGACCATGTCTGCCAATAGCCCCCAGCTCCTACGTGGCTTAGGAGGAGGAGAGGGGAGGAGAGGGGAGGCTAGCCGTGGCGGGCTCTGGCTTACCTAGGGCTTGATTGATTCCATGATGCTTTGAAAGAGCCACAAGGAATCCGTAGAAGGTCAGTCTCTGAACGTTGCTTAGTACCTCTTTGACAAGTGCTGGGGGTGGACAGCTGGGAAGGAGAATGCAGAGGCTAGCTTCAAAGACCAGCAAGTCCGACTGCCATCTTTTTATCAGGACTGAGGGACCCGGTCTGCTCCGGGGGCCCTAAACCCCTGGGGGAGCATGGCAGATGTCCAGAAGCAAGGGCTTGACTGGTAAGAGAAAGAGCTGGTGCGCTCCCGAGCTGGTGCTTTCAGTCGGGGTGTGGGAGGAAGGGAATGGCGAAAAGGCAATGAGAGGCAGCCTCTTCTTGGAGGAGGCCCAAACTTGCTCCGTCTCTAAGGAGACCTTGTGCCGCAGAGAGCAGTGTCACCCTCCCTTTCTGTCGAGGGAAGTCTTTCTACAGTGAATGTTTTCCCTTTCTCTCTAAAAAGTCAGGGCCAGTGTCTCTCCTGGCAAGGAGAAGGGGGCCAGGCTGGTCATCTACAGCTCGTCCCACCACGTGGAGGGACCCTCCCCGAGGGAGCCCCCCGGGAAGCCGTTCGCCCAGTCACAGCCTGGTCTGGGGCAGACGGCACTGTGCCACCATCCAGGACCCCGGCAGCCGGGGGCCAGTGGGAACATCCGTTCCAGAGCCCGCAGCCCAGTCCCTGGGGCTGTGGTGGGGCCCCCACGCCCATCTCTCACCTGTACTTGTGCCGGTCGCACAAGTTCTCCAGGCACTGGGAGAACAGCGAGGCCTCCACTCCCTCCAGCAGGCTCGCCTCACCCAAAGGGGGCCGCTGACGGTGCTGCCCGCTGGATGACGTCGGCACAATCACCGTATTGGGGTTCTTGCCCGCCAGCAGGTCCTGATAGATGGCGGCCACGCTCTCCAGGAATTCTGCATACCGCGATGGGGGAGGGGCACAGGTCAGGCAAGGATGACCCGCGGGGTCCCTTCGCTGCGTCTGCCCGTCCTCCTCTCCCTCAGTGCGCCACCAGCCTCAACGCTTCGCGCATGGTGGCGTGGGAGCAAAAGTCCTCCACCTCCTGGGACCAGCGCCCTTAGGAGCGGGGACACCGCTGTGTGTTTCTGGCCCAGCGTCCCCTCCTTGGGGCAGCTGCTCCTAGAGCAGGCAGATGCCCTCTTCCCTACCTTCCAGGCACCCTGTACTCCCTTGTTTTTTGGGTATTTGCTCTGCCTTGCTGGAGTGGAAGATCCTTGAAAAAAGGCAGGGGTTGTGCTTTGTCCCCTTTGTGCCCTAGTATCTAGCACAGTGCTGGGCACATGTGAAGTGCTGGAAATATCTTTTAGAGAGTGGACCTGTGCACACTCGCTCCATCTGGCTGTGAGGCCACCTGCCTCTCTGCCCCAAGAAGGTGTGGGGGAAGGCCAGCTCGGAAGAGAAAGCCTCAAGCTGCTAACTTATTAAGCATTTGAAAGGCAGGTGGGGAAGATTCTCCCAGCTCTTCTCCAGGGTCCAGGAGCTCCCGAGCACTGGGAAGTCGGTGCTGCAGCTGCAGAGAGCAGGTGGCGAGACCCCAGGCTCCAGCCCCTGCCGGACCAGGCCCTTGGGCCGCCATCAAGAAAACAGAATGTGGCGCCTGAGCGAGGCCAAGGCTGGCTGGGGCCACTAGCTGGCATGGAGTCCAGGCTCCAAGGACAGCCTTCTGTTTACTGAAGAGCCCATTTTAAACAAGTCTGTTGACGGACACAGGCAGCAACCTCTGAACCCAGCATCACATGCGATGTCGCCGTGGGCGCCGTGGGAACTGGTGTGCATTTGTATTTATTCCTCTGTTTCTGTGATACCTGATTCCAGAAGGGATGTGAGGACACAGCCGCTGTGTATGGGGAGCAGCACGGGCAGGGGAGACAGGGCTGGTGTCTGCTTATGAAAAGTTGTGCGGGTGGGGAAATGTGTGCTCGCACGCACAAGCCAGGGCCGAGGGAGAGCCCTTTGCTGGCAGTACCAGCGCCGGGCGGCCCGGAGCCCTGGTTTTGGAGGGAGCCCTACATTCAGGTCCGGGCTCCCCCACTTACCAGCTCTGCGACTTCGGCTCCTCACGCCGAAGCGGGTCTCTGAGAGGACCTATCTGCTAGGGCCGTCCTAAGCACTAAAGTCAGGGCTATGCCGGGCACACAGGGAATGTCTGACACACCGTGGACGTGGCGTGGACCTCAGCGCAGCGTGCGCGGTTCCAGTTACTGTCGTCACTTAGGCCGCTTTGCCACTGCCGGCTGGAAGCGCCGTGCCTTTTCATGTCTCGAGAGGGCAGAGGGAGGCGGCTGTGCAGACTGAATCTTGTGACCACCGGTGGGGACGAGACATCCTGTCCGTGACCCACGGTGAATCACGCCACCGGCGGCAGTGGGGGGATCCATGGGTGCGCCAGGCAGCAGATGGAAAGGACACCAGGGTAGGACAGGCAGACAGGGCCCTGACAGGAGCCCACATGGGGCCCTGGAAGGCTCTCACCTGAGTAGTAAAACTGGATCTGGAAGGCAAAAAGGAAATCTGAAAAAGACATCAGGCAGTCCATGGCGTCATCCATGAGCACGATCCTGAGGGGAAAAGAGGGAGAAAACGTGAGAGAATGTGTGTGGGGGGTGGGGGATGGGGAGCAAGTGAGTGAGCTGTTTTCTGGGACTCCTGTCTTTTGGGGACAGCAAGACATTGGGAGAGGGGTCCCAAAGGCCAGCTCCTCCCCATCACCTCACATGTCCATCAGCGGGGCTCTGCCACCAGACTGCACCGACCACACGGCCCAGGGCAGGCTCCCAGTTCCGTCTCTGTGGCACCAGCTAGTGGCTGGAGCATGAGGAGGGAGGAGGGGGGCAGCAAAGAGAGGGTGCAGCTGCCATGCAGCCAGGATTTCTTTTCATATACTTAAGCAGTAAATCCTTTCATCCTGCAGCGAGGACCATTTAGTTCAGAATAAATACAGCTGAGCAGAAAGGCAAAAAGAACAGCCAGGAAGCTTAAAGAGGTCTTGGCAAGTGGCACCGAGATTTAAAAAGCTACCAAGGGCCCAAACAACTTCAGGCACCTCTGTCCTGGGACAGGGATGGCAGACAAGGGAAGAGGGGACAGAGCTGCTGGGCACTCTGCACTTGTGAGGGTCAGAGACACACCCCGTCTTGTGACGCCGGGGGGTCGGGGGGGGGGCAGCCGTGCAGCTCCTTGCTGTCTGCTCCCCCAAGGGGACCGCCCTCTGGGTGTTCCTGTCCAGGCCCTCCCACCTCTTAGGAAGAAAATCATCCGATGACTAAATGATCAGACCAAGGTCATGTTCATACCCTGCTCTGGGCCGCATGCAAGAGGGCATAGGAAGGGAAGGAAATTAGCACACGCTGGGCTCTATCCAGGTGCCAGGCAGGGCACCAAACTGATCTCCTGAAGGGGAGCGGGGCCCCCGATCTGTTTCTGACGGGCCCTCCTGGCTTCATCTTCCCTGTTTTGCAAAGTTGTTTTATTTTGCTGTCTTCGTGTATTTTTTGAAATCTCCCTTCACTGCCTTGCGTCAGAGGATCCCCAACCTGGCAGCTGGATCGGCTTCAGAGAGAGCCGGCCCTGCACACCTCTGGGGGTTGGGGTGCTGGTAGAGAGGGGAGAACATCAGGGCCGCTGCAGCTGTGCGAGGCGGCGGGCCCTGCTTCCGGGGGTCCCCGAAGAGAGAAAGCCTTCCTCCATCTAGTCTTTAGTCATAGTAAAGACAACGATAGGAATAGGGGACCCGTACTGAGTACCTACTTCATGGCAGGCCTTGTGCGAGGTATTTAACTATATTAATTTTTATTCTACAACATTCCTATGAGGTAGGTCTTGTAATTATGTACATTTCACATGTGAAGGGACTAAGTCTCAGAGAAGTCAGCTTGGCGAGACCACATAGCTGGGGGGTTTGCTCTACTCCACAGGCCATGGTACTTTCCATTAGGTCACACTGCTTCTTTTATTTATTTATTATTTTTTAAAGAAGATTTTTATTTATTTGAGAGAGAGCAAGTGCGTGCCTACAAGAGCGGGGAGGGGCAGAGGCAGAGGTAGAAGCAGACTCCCCAGTGAGCCGGGAGCTGTACTGGACATGGGGCTCCATCCCAGGACGCTGGGATCATGACTTGAGCCAAAGGCAGACGCTTAATGACTGAGCCACCCAGGCGCCCCTCACACTGCCTCCTTTAAAATAAAGATACAGAATAGAAACATTAACATTTTATTTCTTAATCTATGTGGCTAACTTATTTTCTTTATTTCCACCTATACTTTAAGGCCTTAATATTTCTCATGTATCTCTTGGGGAAGAAAAAAATCTGCCCAACTAGGAGAGTTGAACATTAAAATTCCAACTGGAAAAAAATTCAAGGACGGAGGGCGGACAGAAGCAATGCTGCTGGTAGCCACCGGGGGGCGCCCTGGTCCCTCCATCAGTGGCTGCTGGGACCAAGTGCTGAGCCACATAGCCCAGGTAGTTACTCCCATTTCTCCTAACCTAGGAGAACCCAGGCAGGCAGAAAGGAAAAGACAGAGAGAGAGAGAGAGAGAGGGCACAAAGCCCAGATTCTGATATCTGGATGGGGAGGGAGAGGCGACAGAGGGCAGAGATAAGGCAGGTAGGGTGGGCTGTGGTTACAAAGACATCCAAACTACAGAGGACAAGCGAGCTCTCCCGGAGCGCTCGGGGTGGGGGTGGGGTAGAGTCGCCGCAAAGCTTTTCCAACCCAGGCACAATCGGAGAAGAAGAAGGTCCCTGCGGAGGGAAGCCAGTGACCTTTCCTTCCTGCCCTATCCCCAGGACAGCTAAGAACCCGAATGGCCTGAAGTTAATTACTAGGGAAGAGCACTGGGCTGAGAACGTCCCCAAGCAGGAAACCGCGAAGGGGAGCCAAAGCCTTTGAAGATGTTACTTGGCTTCTCTTCTTTATCATCAACCTGGACCCAGTGCTCCTGTTTATAGCAACGTATTCCTTCTTTCTTCATTTCTTCATTTATATTGCGATACAATTCAAATACCATAAAATTCCCCCTTAAAAACGCACGGTGTTTTTCAGTATGTTCACGAAGTTGTGCAACCATCACCACTGTCTAATTCCAGAAGTTGTAATTCTTGCTAATCAGCATGCTCCCGAGACAGGCCCTGCCACACCAGGGCTTTGAAGCCAATTGCCATAAGCATCTTCCTCTCAGCCGCAGAGAGGACTAGAAGCTGCAAACAGGGCCCGCCCTTCCAGCTTCGGAATGGCCTGCAGCCTTCTGCCGGGGCCATTCTTTTTTTTTTTTTTTAAGATTTTATTTATTTTATTAAGATTTTATTTATTTTATTTAACAGACAGAGATCACAAATAGGCAGAGAGGCAGGCAGAGAGAGAGGGGAGGAAGCAGGTTCCCTGCTGAGCAAAGAGCTCGATGCGGGGCTCGATCCCAGGACCCTAGGATCATGACCTGAGCAGAGGCTTTAACCCACTGAGCCACCCAGGCGCCCCCTGCCGGGGCCATTCTTAACTGGAAACATTAGCAGCCTCTTTTCAGTTGAGCAGCTGGGGAAGGGGGCAGCGGTCAGAGGGCAGGAGACCCACCATGTGCGTGTGGCAGGCTCCGTGGGAGCAGGGCGGCGCTTTGGTGGACACTGGTCAGGAGGGATCGGCGGGCTGGTTGGGGGAAGCAGACCATGGCGGGGCTCTCTTTCTACTTCTGAGGGACATGTGGCTGGGTCCCAGCAGCGCTTGTGCAGGGGACCGAGGGGTTTTCTCAACTGCGGGCTGTGCGACTGGCTGCCCAAACAGCCCCCTGGATCTCAGCTCTCAGGGACAACAACACTGCTCCCTCTTCCGCTCAGCCTGAGACCTTAAGTCCTGCGGGCTTCCTGGAAGCGGCCTCCCTTGCCTGCCCCACAGCAATCAGTCACCAGGTCCACAGCCCCCTCCGACGCCCACCTCCACTTCTTTCTTGTGGGCCACTGGATGACCTCCTGCCCGGCTTCCTGCCGCGACTCTTGCCTCCTTGTAGTTGACTAGCCACACTGTGGTCACAAAAACTTTTTCTTTAAATGCGGTTTTGAGGGGTGCCTGGGTGGCTCAGTGGGTTAAGCCTCTGCCTTCGGCTGGGGTCATGATCTCAGCTCTCTGGATGGAGCCCCGCATCAGGCTCTCTGCTCAGCGGGGAGCCTGCTTCCCCTTCTCTCTCTGCCCGCCTCTGCCTACTTGTGATCTCTCTCTGTGTCAAATAAATAAATAAAATCTTTTTAAAAAGTGCAATTTTGACCACTTCACAACTCTGTTTAAAGTCCTTCATGGGCTTCCCATTGACCTTAGAACAGGATCCGGCATTCTTAATCTGGCTTATGAGCCCACAGGATCCACTCCCTGGCTCCCCTCATCCCTCTATTTGTCCTGGAGGCCACAGGCAGCCTCTCCCACTGGATTCTGGTCATACTGACCCGTAACAGCCTTCCCAGTGCTCCTTCCTTCCTCCATACCTTCCGAGCAGCCAGGGCCCCTGCCCTGCACGCCACCCTCCTCACCTACCTGAAGCCCACTCCTTCTTCGCATTGGAGCCTGCAGGCTTCCCCACTCCACACGCAGAGGTAGGCACCCCCTGCTACCAGCTTCCGCGGTTCCCCGGGACCTCCTCGTCCTGTTCATGTCTCTCTTCGCCCCGGGACTCTGAGTTCCACCTGCTCACACCTGTGTCCCTCAGGCGTGGCTTGACTCCAGGGTCTGGCACGTGCAGGGCCCATAGTAGGCGCCTGGCAAATATTTGTCGAATGAAGGAAAACATGAATACATGCGTGGGGAGGGCCACGGTTCTCTTTTCCTTTCCCCTGGCCAGCTGACATCTGAATTCGCCATTCAGTCTGAAGAGTCCACTGAAGAGGAACAAGCTAGGGTCATGGGACAGGGGCGGCGAGTCCCAAACCACCGCGTCAGACAGATGACTGCATGTAGATCCTTCAGCTTAGGAGCAAAGACTCAGGAAGAAGTGTGGGTTGAGACCCGACTCTTCTTTTTTTATGGGGAGGGGTGGGCAGAAGGAGAGGGACATAGAGAATCCCAAGCAGGCCTCCATGACCCTGAGATCGTAACCTGAGCTGAAGCCAAGAGCCAGACGCCCAGGCGACCTGAGACCTGACTCTTGAAGACTGGCCTCTGAGGAAGATGTGACAGGGACCTGAAGTCCGGCCCTAGATGACCTTCCAGCTGCTCAGCTCTGTGATTACAGCTGCTCTGTGAAGGAGTGAGCGGCCTGTGGCAGTGGCTCCTACTTCCCCAAAGCACGAAGGAGCTTCTTCCAGCTTGGACAGAGTGTGTGGTCCCAAGGGTGGGACAGAACGAGCAGCTTTTCTGTCAGTGCTGGTTCCGTAATTTGCTGTTTGGAGGGCCCGTGGCTGCAGAAACGCCTCAGAGACTTACACAAAGAAGCTTTTAGAAACATTACATGTTGCATTGTCCATCTCCAAACGAATGCTCGGACCCATGAAAACGTCTGGGTCTCTGGCAGTGGAATCTTGGCAAAACTGTGGGAAAAAGCAGGCAGGAGGTGACAGGCCTGTCTTTGTCTTTGGTGACAGGGACCGCCCCAGGTTGTAGGCCTTGCTTCCCACAGGCAGCTTCTTCAGCCTGGGCTCACACTTGTCACTGCTGCCAGAGGGCTCATGAAGGAATCGCCTGGAAACCAGGTCATCCCCATGTGCTGTTTTCCAGTTGATGGCAGTTGGCTCCGCACCCCTCGCCGCCAGAGGCCTCCTGCTAACGTGCCAGCTGCTCTGACACCTGGAGAAGCCTGGCGGCCACTGCTTTGAGGTGGAGCCAACAGGGAACCGTTGCCAACAAGAGTGTGTACGGACTGTGGAAGGTTCCTTGCAGGCCGTGCCGCAAGTCTGGAGAGGGGGCTGTGGGAGAGATGTCAAGGCAGTGCCGTTCAGGTGCGCTCTGAGTGGAACCATGTGGAGGGTGGAGTCTGGGGCAGGCAACCTTCTGGAATGAAGAAGGGACACTTGGCAGGGTCAGGGCTAACCCCGAGAGGGCCGGCCCTTCTCTCCCTCCCTTGCCTACTTCCAACAGCTGGGACGGGCTGGCTGCCCCGGGGTTAAGGGGGGCGCCGAGGAAGGGACAGCTTTCAGTCCGAACCTACTGACTTGCCAACTTTCTGTTCACCCCAAGGGTCAGTGTCCCCGGACTCATGGTGTGAGCTGCCCCGGCCTGCCTGGAGATCTGCGTTGCCAGCAGCCGGGGGAAGGGAGGCCAGCTCCACTGCTCCCTGGCCCCATTATCGTGTTTTTCTGAGCATCTGTGTCCTCGTCTGAAGAGAGGAGCTGATCGCAGCTCCCACTTCATAGGATTCTGGTGAAAAGTCCATATGAGGCTGCACTGTGTTTTGTGTGTAATGAACACTCAAAATAAGCGTGAGTTGCTATCAATAAGTGTATTCCAGTTGGCTGAAGGTGCTGGAAGAGCTCAAAATAGCAAATAAAAATAGAGCTTGGAGGAAGCGAGTGCTACCAGTGCCCAGCCACACGGAGGCTGTCGGGCGGAAGCCAACTATCTAGTTTCGAGCCCACTTTGGGGGGAAGCCGGTCCTCAGCCAGAAAGAAGAGCCACCATCCATGAAGGCACGTCTTTTGGAGGTCAGACGCCCGGGGTCTGTCATGGGTGAAGCGGGTCCCCCAGCGTGCTGGGACTCACGGTGCATCGGCGGGCTGTGCCTTCAGATCCCCGAGTGAGGATGAAACCATGTGCGGGCCACCTCCTGTGGCTGGGGGGAAGAAGCTGCTGCTGAGGCTTCCAGGGACACTTCCTTTGGGTCATCTCTCTTCTGGTCCGTGGGGGGTGCACCCTCATACTGCATGAGTTGCCAGGGTCGTCTGGGTCCCTGCTTTCCCCTGGCTTTAGCCTGCACCTCTAGGGTATCCCGAACCCCACCTGCCTGGCAGTGCCTAAGCAGCTTGATCCAGAGAGCGGGGACAATCGAACAACAATGGTTAATATTCATTAGGGCCTTACTGTGTCCGTTAGCGACACCCTTAACAGTAAGGAACATACAGCTGTCATTTCTTCTCATATCAATCCTAGGAGGTGAGCTCAAGGAGTATCCTCACTGAGAACACACAGGTTCAGAAAGATTCAGAAACCTGGCCAAGGTCACAGGTCAAAATGCAAGAGCTGAAAATTCCAACACAGGTCTCTGACCCTAATCGCAGCTGCACCCGGAAAGAACACGGAGGCTCTGTGCTGTCTAGTGGCAGTCACACCTTCCACTGGGGGCGCTGTCCCTTCTGCCACTCCCGGAGGGGTTTGTTCGCAGTGTAGAGTACTTGCCTGCTATTGGGCGGGGAAACTGAGGCCCCGTGCTGTTTCTCCCTGGCAGAGCTTGAAGGCCCAGGCTCGGCCATTTCAACCCCATTATCCCCGCCCCTCCCAAGGAGCCCGGCTGCTGGGGGCCAACTGTTTCACGCTCTTAGGATGAATGCCAAATCCAACGCATGGCCTCGTAGGACCCTCATTTCCTCTTCTGGTCCCCAAACTCCTCAAACTCCAGAACCACTGGCTTCTTGAAGCTCCTCTAGGTCATCACTGGTGATAGCCTGGCATCTCTTCCAGGCTGCTTATTTCCCTCTCACTGCTCTTCCTGCCTCCATCACTCCCAGCCTCATCCTACCCATCCCTTTTGTTTTACTTTATTTATTTTAAGATTGTATTTATTTGACAGAGAGAGAGAGAGAGAGAGAGCACAAGCAGGGGGAGTGGGAGAAGGAGAAGCAGACTTTCCGCTGAGCGGGCAGCCTGATGTAGGGCTCCATCACAGGACCCTGGGATCGTGACCTGAGCCAATGGCAGATGCTAAACCGACGGAGCCACCCAGGCACCCACCACAACAAAAAAGAAAGTTGTGAACTTTTTTTTTTTTTTTTAATTTTATTTATTTATTTGACAGAGAGAAATCACAAGTAGATGGAGAGGCAGGCAGAGAGAGAGGAGGAAGCAGGCTCCCCGCTGAGCAGAGAGCCCGATGCTGGACTCGATCCCAGGACCCTGAGACCATGACCTGAGCCGAAGGCAGCGGCTTAACCCACTGAGCCACCCAGGCGCCCTGAAAGTTGTGAACTTTTTTAGATTTGCTTAAGTTGCCTCAATGTGATGGGACCAATTTGTACACCACCAGCACTTTCTGAGAGTTTGCCAACCTCCCCAATGCCTGTGCTACCAGACTTTGGAATTTAAAACTTTGGTCATTTGATGTGAGGTGGCATTTTGATTTAGTTGGCATTTCCCTGATTCCTAGTGAGTTTGGGCATGAAAATGTGTGCATATGTTTAGGAGCTGTTAGAGTTTTCTGCGTCTGCTCAGATAGGCCTTGGATAATGGTTTGGATAATTTTTCAACTTCTTTGTCTTTTCCTTATTGATTTTTAGGAGTTCTTCATAAAAACTTTTTTAGACTAACAATTCTGCATACCAGTCTATTGTTAATTATACACCAAAATATCCTTTTTTAGTCTCTGGCTTATCTTTCAACTTTGTTTATGCTTTCATTGAGCAGAAGATTTTAAATCTTTTTTTTTTTTTTAAAGATTCATTTACTTATTTCAGAGAGAGAGAGGGCAGGGAGGAGGACAGAGGGAGAGAAAATCTAAGCAGACTCCCCACTGAGCACAGATTCCCACGTGGGGCTCAGTCTCAAGAGCCATGAGACCACGATCTGAGCCCAAACCAAGAGTAGGACGCTTAACTGACTGAGCCACCCAGGTGCACCTTGACTTCCTGGATCTTAAGAATTCTTTTACCTGCTAGCCATACATATATTTTCCTCTCTTTTGTAAGTCTTGTAAGTATAGTTTTGCCCTCCACACATAGGTCTGTCATTTATGTGAAAGTGGCTTCTGAATATGATATGAAATAGGAAGCTAACTTTATTTTTTTCTATATGAGTAACCAATGCCGCATCAATGCTTATTGAATTATCTTTTCCCCTACTCCTCTGCAATAATACCTTTTTATATATCAAGTTTTTATAAATGTGTGGGTTTGCTCTGGTCTGCTATGATGCCTTTGTCTGTCCTTACTCTAGGACCATACTATCTTAGCTACGATGGCCTCATAACTAAGTCTTGATAGCTGTTAGGATGTGTTTGTCTCTTACTAATCCATTAGGCCACAAATTCAACATCTCTTCCTCCCGGAAAAGCCTTTCATGATTCCCCAGGTTAGGTCTCATCTCCTCTGTGTATGTTCCTACAGCACTCGGCACTTCATTTACGTAACGTCTGTGGCTCTGTCAGCTTGTAAGATCCTTGAGGCGTAGAATGACATCTAATTTGCCTGCCGTTAGCCTCTCCACAAGCATAATGACCAGCACATAAGAGACACTTGATAAATATTTGGTGAATGAAACAATGGAGACGGAAAAGATGGCCTGTTTTGGCAAAAGACCTTTTGGGGGCAAGCTGGGGAAGACATCTAGGCAGAAAGATATCGCCAGGCAGAGGCATAAAGAAAGACACCAAGAAAGCATAAAGTGGTCTCCTCCATGCATAGCGTTAAGTCTGGAAGGTAGCAGATGCTCAGGAAACATTTGAACAATGAATTTGGCTATCACTCCCTATTCATTCATTATAATTTTTAAAAATAGGTGTTATTTTTTGACAGCCATGTGACAGGCATTTTACATGCATTATTTCATTAAGTCCTAAAAACTATTTTACGGGGCAGGTGTTATCATTGTTTCCATTTTACAGATGAAGAAACTGAGGCTTAGAGAAATTGCTCTGTGTCATAGGCCAGGAAGTGAAGGAACTGGGATTTGGGTTCAGAGCTGTCTGGCTCCAGCACCCGAGTCCCTCACTGTTAGGTATCCAGTTTCTGTGACACAGCGGTCAGCTGAAAATGACCCTCTTAAACGGGGGTGAGTTGCTATGTCTAGAACCAGATTCTTTAGGAGCTTGTGTGTTCAGATCACTGTGTGTATTTAGCACATAACCATGATAAAAGAGGTTCCCGGTTAAACATGTATTACTCACCAGGGAATCTGGCCTTCAGTAAGAAGTGAGTTAAATCGTGTTTTATTTATTTTTTATTTTTTTATTTTTTTTAAACACCTACCTTTTTTTAAAAAAATATTTTTATTTATTCATTTGGCAGACAGAGAGCACAAGTAGGCAGAGAGGCAGGCAGAGAGAGAGAAGGAAGCAGGCTCCCCACTGAGCAGAGAGCCCAATGCGGGGCTCAATCCCAGGACCCTGGGATCATGACCTGAGCCGAAGGCAGACTTTAACCCACTGAGCCACCCAGGAGCCCCTAAATCGTGTTTTAGATGACAAGAGAGAGAAGGAACTGTAATTCCTTTGGGTGCAATCAATTCTAAAATGCCAGGATGAGGGGCACCCGGGTAGCTCCGTCGGTTAAGCTGCTCCCTTCGGTTCAGATCATGATCCCAGGGTCTTGGGATCGAGTCCCGCATTGGGCTCCTTGCTCAATGAAGAGCCTGCTTCTCCCTCTCCCTCTGCCTGCTGCTTCCCCTCTCTTAATCTGTCAAATAAATAAATAAAATCTTAAAAAAAAAATAAAATGCCAGGATGAGACTGGCCCGTGATGCCCTGAGTCAGTACTCTTCCCAGTGTCGTCCCAGACGGTCGGCATCACCTGGGAAACTCCTGGATTATGAATTTTAGAGCCCCACCTCAGATCTGCCAAACTCCGGGGATGGAGTGCGCCATCTGGGGTTTCATAAGCCCTGCAGGGGACCCCGTGTCACTTGCACCTTGAATGGGTTCCAGGGGTGATGGTCCCCTTGGCACAGGAGGGAGGAGGCTAGAGTCTGCACACTAATCACCGGCAGTTCTCTCTTTACAGACTTTTTGTCATATGCATATTATTTTCTGACTGTTCTGAAATGAAAAAAGGCCAGAAAAATTGCCTTAGGGAGCTGAGGAAATTCTTGTTTATTTTATAAAAATCCGGTAATAATAATGCCAACATTATTTTAACAGCAAGAAACTATTATATATTGAGTGTCTATAATGTGCTAAGCAATATATATATATGAAACAAAATTCTATATATGTGTATATATATAATTTACATATATATATAATCTTATATAACTATATATAATATAAACACATACATACAATTTTGTTGTTGTGAAAACTTACACCACCCTATGAGTTAGTTACTATTATTCCCCATTTTACAGATACGGAAACAAGGCTTAGAGAAGTTATGAGAAATCTTCAAGCTCATCCAGTTAAAAGTGCTCCAGTGGCATGGACCCCCCAGGTCTTTCCAAGGCCATGATGCCTGTGCTCTTACAGGTCAGGGTTAGTACTACTACGTCCAACACTGAAAGTTTACTTTGTGCCAGGCATTCCTTTAAGCACATGACATACTTCTTCAATAATTACAACTATTATTATTTCCATTTGACAAATGAGGAGATAGAGGCTCAAAAAAATTAAATAACTTTCCCAAGGGCACAAGCTGGTAAACTGTGAAACCAGGATTTGAACTCAAGAAGTCTGGCTCCAACTGCATGCTCCTTGCCTTGGGGAAAGCCTCCCAGCGCATGGAGGATGGAGACAGAGGTTAATGCTGCCGCCGCTGCAGGAATGCATGAGGCAGAGGGCATCTGTGGCTAGGCCCATCCTGCATCCCATTTGCTGTCTTTCCTTTCCTGTGCTTCCTGCTCGCACCTGCTGCCCCCTCCACCCGGCCCCAGTGCTTGTGGCCTATAAGTCAGGCAAATGTGGAGACACCGTGCCCCCAAACAGGCTCTGGTGCCCAGCTGTTGTGGATGACATTCTCCTCCGCATGCATCATCACAGACAGGAGCCTCCTTCTGTGGCCTGTCCCCAGACCTCAGGGCTCCAAATTAAGGGAGCCCAACCATGAGATGGGAGAGTGCAAGGCCTCTTCTAGCAATAGGAATTGCCTTGGAGGCCCAATCACCCCCCACTGTGATTTTGATCAGAATCCTGGCCTTGTGTGTGAGGAAGTTGGGATCGTGACCTTCAGGACAAAATAAGAATAGCCTAAACAATTAAAGAACACTTTCTGGGATACATACAACTTTTTCTATACACACACCAGCTGGAGCGGAGTGGGTAAAAAATGGCATTGGGGAGGCGGGGTTGACACAGAAGCCTGAGACACAGGGAGCCAACAAACTTCTCCCAGGTCTGAATTCACCTCTAATTTCATAGCCAGGATCCTGAGGATGGTCCTAGGCCCTTCTGTTGTTTAACTTTGCATCCCCAGAACCCCTCGCACTGCTACTGACGAGGACTGGCTATAGTGCTTCCTCCTCAGATGGAAAGTCTGAATTTCCTATCTCACATCAGGTGTCTTGGTGAGGAGGGGATGAGCTTTACTTACATACCGGTTAGTATGAGTAATTGTAAGAATCTGTGAATTGGAGATGGCTGTGTTACTTCTACTGTAAACTCGAGGGCTTACATGTATCAAATTGTTGGGAAGGGAATGGGAGTGGGCGGGGCAACTGCAATGCTATGGCCACTGGGGGATGAAAATCGTTTGGAAGGTCACCCTCATTAACTTGCCACCCACCTTTCAGAAAAGGAAGACAGAAGCCAAGGGGAGATGTCACAGAGTGGTGGCAGGCAGTGATGGAGCTCAAGTGGTCTTCTTCTAAGCCCAATGCTAAGCTCCTTGAGGAGCAGGAACTGTATCTGCTCGTCACTGTACCCCCAGTATGCGTGAGAGCTCCTAGCATGAAATCAGCCCTTAAGAAACATTGGACGTTCAAAACCACAATGAGATACCACCTCACACCAGTCAGAATGGCTAAAATTAACAAGTCAGGAAATGACAGATGCTGGCGAGGATGCGGAGAAAGGGGAACCCTCCTACGCTGTTAGTGGGAATGCAAGCTGGTGCAACCACTCTGGAAAACAACATGGAGGTTCCTCAAAATGTTGAAAATAGAACTACCCTATGACCCAGCAATGGCACTACTGGGTGATCCGAAGGGGCACAAACGTAGTGATCCGAAGGGGCACGTGCACCCGAATGTTTATAGCAGCAATGTCTACAATAGGCAAACTATGGAAAGAACCTAGATGTCCATCAACAGATGAATGGATAAAGAAGATGTGGTATATATACACAATGGAATACTATGCAGCCATCAAAAGAAATGAAATCTTGCCATTTGCGATGACATGGATGGAACGAGAGGGTATCATGCTTAGCGAAATAAGTCAATCGGAGAAAGACAACTATCATATGATCTCCCTGATATGAGGAAGTGGAGATGCAACATGGGGGGTTAAGGGGGTAGGAGAAGAATAAATGAAACAAGATGGGATTGGGAGGGA